>NC_053517.1:101813692-101823692 GCF_016920715.1 Anopheles arabiensis
GGAAAAATATTGCTTTCCATTCGATTATTAACAGCGGCTCGCACGGAAACAACGAACTTTTACGGGTCCTCCTCCTCCAGTGATGTCGCAAATCCCTGATGATCATTGCGCTGAGGACCACATAAAAGCACACTCACACACACAGCCATATACTCATCATTAAAACAGGAAGCATTATTCGTCGTCGAGCCCAAGTCCCGTTTGATGCCTAGATCGCTTCCACGAAACGATAGAGCACAACTTTCAGCTCCCCGCATGCACCCGTCGCTCACGGACGCAAGCTAACGAAGATAAATGAATTATTAATAGCACTGGCGACGATACTCACGACGATTTGCAATGCCGGCGTACCTTCCACGTGCGTCCTCATTCCATCCTCGGTACAGTTTCGTTTTTCCACGGGCCAATCGATGAGGTCCACCTTTTGGCGATGTCGTGCCCTGCATCGTCTTCTCGTTCCGAGAAATCCTAGACCATGGTTGAATGAACTAACATGTCTAGTGGTCGCCCCCCAACGTGCCCCACACGCAGACGGTGACGACAGCTAATAGGAACTACGTCGGCGAGTTCTATTTGGACGATTATGACTAATGAAACTATCGCCCAAATGAATCGACCTGGTTGAAAGGCGGAAGGCCAAGAACGCGCTCGGAAGATCCAGAAAAGTCCTGGAGTTCAGGAAATGGCGTGAATAATTAATGACTGCTCCATCCATACAGCTGGAAGATGGGGATGGGAAGGAAATGGTAGTAAGTTCACCTTACCGATGGGTCACCCTCTTACCAGCTAACTATTAATTCCAAAGTGGGCACATTTGTTGCCCACACTGCCCCAAGTCCAGTGTCCAGTTTACCCGCCCGCGTCCAAGTCCTGTTGGTCTTACGGGGTTACGACAACGTGCGAATGTTGTGTGCGTGTCGCTAAACTAATGATGCTTCCCAGTCAAGAGCACTCGCTTCATCGATCAATTTACTAGCCTAGAACGCTTTCCCCACCTGCTCGGAAGCGACGATGGTCGTCGTCGTGTTTGACGAACCATTTTCACCCGTGATGCGAAAGCTTTCTTCCGGGAATTTCGTTGCCCGAGAGAATGTACCGGCAGCGACCACAACGATCATGTTCATTATTAGCGATAAATTATCCTTCTCATCTGGCCACTCGGAGGGAGAGGGGAAAAAAGGCACCACAGTCACAGAAATAAGTTCGGTGGTTCGTCGGCTTTCCGCGCCTCTGCACCTCAACCTGAAAGCCCGAAAGGGCCCCGTCGAGTGCTTAACAAATTGATCGCAAACGTTTTTGTTTCACCAGACTGCGACCTAATTGGTAGTGTTAGGAGTAAATGGAGCGTGCGAAAAAAACTCATCCACCCACAAGCAAACGGGTTGTATCATAAATCATCGGTGGTGTATTTCCATTTACATTTTATTTACTGTTTGTTAAGTTACTGGAATCGTTTATTGGGATTTTATTTTTTTGGCATCTTTTTGAATCCATCACGAATTATCATCGAACATATATTGAAATTTACACACATAAATAATTGTCTACATCACACACTACACTTCCAAAGATACACACACAACTACTACACCTATTTTTAGTTTAAAGTCTTTTTAGTTACAGGAAATGATATTTTACATCCCTTACCCTAGACAACAGACGTGAATCCTTTTGTGTTCGGTATTTATTTTCGTTGACTGAGCGTTGACGTACTTTTTGTACCTTTTTTATCCTGTCCTGTTAAAAATTAAAAGAAGCCATATTGTTAATGAGTTTAACTAAGTTTCCCTTGCCCACCTAAGTTACGACCGAGACGAATGGGACGTAGACGGAGCTTTGGCGATAATGACTATGATTTGATATTGATATTCGTAAGACTCTGTTATGTTTGGACAAGAGAAAGTTTTCTGCTTTAGTTCTTTTTTTCTTCTCTTTCGTTCTCATTCGTTCTACCGCAACTTCCGAGCCCCAAATTTGACCTTTCATTATTAAATTCTATCGGCAGTAAAAATTAACACGCCACCAGCAACCATCAGTGTGCTGAAGCGGTCAAATTTAACGATACCGTTCAACCGCAAAAGGCTAAGGCTCTACCGCTTTCTCCTTTCTCTCCGCATCGATGGTGTGCCGTGTTTGTGAAAGTTGAAAGTTTACCTTTTTGTTATGTTCGGTATGAAATTTATGTTGTACTTTTATGTTAATCGTTCTGGATATGTGTATCGATGTTGCGTCAGTGCAATGTCTAGAGCCGTCTAGTGGTTACGATCGTTGCTGTTCGCCGTACTAACATTATCGTTTGTGTGACAAAAAAGGACAACACACACACGTACACTCAACACATTCGTACAGAGTAACACAACAGCAACAACAACAACAAAAACCGTTCCAATACACGGCCCTTTTGGGAAGAGATTTTCGCGTCAAGCCACGAACCCGTGCCGAGTGTCGTGAAGATTTTTTCCCCGTTTTTTTTTTGTTCTTGTAACATGCGATGGAGAACTAATACCCAACAAGAAATGTGGCTTTTTGATGGTAAATGTTGTGTAACGATGTTACTTTTTTGTTCTAGATCGGTTGTTGATACCATCCTCCAACAAAACAACAAAATTCAAAACAATGCTCATGAAACTACCCGTGAGCGATGGTATCAACTAGCAACGTGTCCAACACGTTGGCCCTAACCAAATCGAAACGCGTTTTAATTGTTGTACAGTATCGCCAACTATTGTGCCGGTGTGCGATAGTGATCGCTGTGTGTGTTACGCCTCTTTCTTGCTCTCTTTCTACGATATCGTATCTTTTGCACACATACACACACTCTCAGTTCACGACGGTCATACTTCACCAATTCTTCATGTCCACCGCTCCATTAATTAAGCACTGTCGCCCACTTCCCACTTGGAAAAGATGGAGTTTTAGTTTGCGTTTTTTGTTGTTGTTTTTTTTTTAATTATTCCTCGTTCCGGGACTATCGGACTACATGTTTCCGTACGTTTAACATTAAACCACATAAGAACGCACGCAAAAGAGAGAAGAAACAGCGCTATGTAACTCTGTGCGTGGATGTAAATATCGCCTGGATGTTGTACAATATGTTTTATTTTCCATTTTCACACACTCACTGTCTCGCTCTCACTCTCACTCTCTCTTTTTACCTGTCCCTTTCTACTTTGTTATTGATTTGTTTTGGGTTTACCTTCTCATGCTCATCTGTTGTACCAGTCGTTCGTCCGGAGGGAGATCATTTAGTTTTTGTTTTGGGGGTGTTTTTTTTTCGTTCTTCAATTATGTTGTTGTTGTCGTTTGGTATCATTTCTCACCCTACTACCCACCCCTACATCTACGTACACTCATGTGTTGAACCAAATGCCGGGCAAAAGCCGCGGGGGTACTCCAGGGAGCGGGGAAACTTCTTTTCTCCCAGAGTACGCATCACTAAAACCGTCACAGATTTGCAGCGTGCATCGTGTACAAGTGTGTCTCTAGCTTTAGTGTTGGTGCCGAAGCATTGCTACCAACATCATCCCCCATCAACCGACGACGCTTCGGACGCATCGTTGGTGTTCAAACTTCGACCACGCACCAAGTGCTAGATAAAGCTGCGCCAGAGCACACAATGCTTTCCTAGTGCCATCAACAACAATGTGCCAACGACGCACATCCACCATAGACACACACACATTCATCATCGTAGCAACAACTGATATGTGTGCATGCGGTGTGTGTGTGTGCGCGCGTGGAATTCTAACCAACTTTCATCGTTCGGAATGGGCAAACGCGATACGACCAGGCGGCAGACGTGCTGTAGAATCCTCTGTTGACGACGCAAACTTTGTGTACTATAGCGAGACAAGCACCAGGAGTCCCCCCTCCTCACCTCTGCACCCTTTTCCCTCCTCAGGAACATGTAAGGAGGAGGTGGGCGCGGTGGGGGCTCGAAATCCGGGGGAAAAGCAGCTCGGCTCGGCGGCGCCTTAAGGAGCAAAAACAAAAACACACAACGCTGCGCAACACCAGTTGCTCACTGTTGGCTATTTTCCCCTTCAAAAACTGCTTCTCATCGGCGGCGACGAGCCCGAGGGGTTGCTTTTCTTCACGAGAACTTCCCAGGCAACAGACGAGTGTGGCGATTTGTCCCCCCAATCATCGCCACCCCCCCCTAATTCCGCCGATGTACCACCAGGGATGGGCGGGATTTCCTGTCCTCTCCCGTCCACTGGCAATTGGCACCAATACGAGACAAAAGCAATCGAAAAAAAAGGTGGAACTGGCGGCGGTGAACTGGGGGAACAAGGCAGCTGCAATGCGATAACGCACGGGAACGTTAGCCGGATTTCCCGGTGCTGTGCAAGTTTTGGTCAGTTTTCTTCCCATGTTTCGAGAACGCGAAGACAATGCGAAAAAACGCAAAAAAAAGTACTAGTCACAAAAAAGAACACATTTTTTACGAAAAGTACTTCATATCTAAAGATAACTCCTCCCAAAACCCTTCCATCACCACGTTCCACCTTGTAATGCTGGATCCCCCGTTTCCCCCCTCTCTGTTGGAATGAACATCCCCATCCCCCTCCCTGGCTAGACTTTTGTTTCGCCGTCCGCTAGAGGACACGCTGATTTGTTTGAAGAGTTTGCAACACATTCCTTGGTTTTTGGTTTCTGTTCGTTTCTTCCCATTAGAATCCCATTAGAATCCTTCGTTTCTTTCGGTAGACTAGTGTTAGAAACATGTTACAACCTCCATTTTTTTCCACAAAACCTTCATCCTTGGAACGATCCGTGTTTCCCACTCTATGTTTCCTATTCCAAAGTGTAAATCAGTATCTGGTTTACTATGGTTTGCAGCTTTCTCACTAAAGAGAACCTCAAATATGAACCTTCTATTTTGAACGTCTGTTCTATGAAGGGTTCTTTAGTTGGGAAAGTTTAATTTCTACTCATCTTAATGCTCTTCCGCTTTTACTGCCATGCTCTTTTGGCCTGGTAGGCAAATTTTGCAGCACGACGCCCCACGGTGGTGCTCAAGTTTAATGACCAAAGATTTCCCACGAAACTCTTCCCCATACATATATCCCAATGCAACCCCTGAAAAGGGATAGTTGGCGAAAAGTTTTCTCTTTTTACTGTAGGTATTATTATGCCTTGCGCCTCTTTCCTCCCGATTTGCCCGAAGGTCATGTCCTTCGTCTATTTTCGCCCCCAGCACTTGCGAGGGGTCTATTTCTTCCATTTGCCAACTTCGTACAGGTTGTTTGGTTTGATTATTAGATGTTAAACACATTCTACCGAAATGGGGATATGTTCCGGTTCCCAGTTTTCCTTTTTGCTCCTATATATTTTCTCTAACCAACTTCTCTTTGCTCCTCCCTCTCTCTCTTTCTTTTTGTGCTAGTTTTCAAACATGGTTCCATTTCCGCCATCCCTAACGCTCTCACCTCTTTGTTTTGTGTGTTGTATTTGTTTTATGTTATGTTTTTGTCGCCTGCAAGTGTGTGTTGTTATGTATGTGTGTTTGCGTATGTGTATTCTTGCTGTTTAGAACCGTAATTATGCAATAAAAGAAAAGTTTTCTCTTTGCTGTTGACTACCGTTACAGTACGTTACGTTACTTCTTTGGCTCATGTTTCGCTCTGTCGGCTGATTGGTTTTTTATTTTCTCTCTCGCTGTAGAAGCTCTCCCAGATGCGAAGTTGGAACATTGGAACAAACAAAAGACTAACCGAAAACATTAAAAAAAAATACTAATCATTCATACAGAAAACACACATACCTCCCACTGTCCCCCGCTCGCTGCTCTTCCTTGCTCTTCTTCTATCCCGATCGTAAAACATCAGTCCACTACCCACCACCAATACCAATACATCAGAGTGAAACCACCCGATACACACACACATACACACACACACAAATAAAACACACGCAGGAACAATTAACTAAACCGAAGCGGGTGAAGAGAACCAGCCAATCTAGAACTAGAATCAACCCAACCCGAGAACTAGTGTAATGTGTAATAACTTACTTGGACCGAACGAAGAGGGGGGGGGATTGTTCGGGTCAAATAAACCCGAAAGAACCGAATTTCCCTCTGCCACTACACGACACACCCACCACACCCCAAATACTACCAACCTCTATCACACAGCATACAGTCACGTGGGGCTTCCCCGAAACCAACCAGAAAACGAAGCGTTCGCTGAGAAGGGGGGTGTCCGTTCGGGCCTTGCCTTTTCGTGTAGATATAATTTACGGATGAGGTCAATCTTGAGGTCCCTGCACCTGCTCTCCTTTGCTGCCCTCCCCCACAACGCAACACGCCACAGAGTATTTCCACACTCGCAATTTCCGAACAGGGCAAAGGTCGTATGAAAATGGGTTTTAATTAAACAGAAGGATATCTTTCCACGTTCTTTTCTCTTAACGGTTTCCTCTTGTTTTTCCTTACGCCGTTCCATAATTATTTGCGACGAACCGTTTCTTTTTTATCATACCCACGAAAAGCTTATCTTCCTTACACCTTTTCGTAATTTTCCTTTTGCTCTCTCTCTTTTTTAACATAAACCGTGGCATTTTGCCACTATAACCTTCTTTTGTTGTTTTCGCAATATCGTTTTTACATATTATTATCGCTTACAAAAGTACAAAAACCCGTGCTTATAAGAGCAACGAAACAAACGCCACTTGAACGTGTTCGAAAAATCGTTTCACCCTTTTCAGTGTGTGCCTGTAGAGTATCAGGACTATTCGCACGGCTGTATCAGTAGTAGACCACAACAAAACGGAAAACTTTCCTTTGCAGCAAATGCATGCGTTATGTTTTAGTTGTAGTTGTATTTATGTTATGTTTTGTTTTCTCTTTTTGTTTTAACTGCTTTCTGCATGCCAACTGCTTTCATATTATGCTTATTTTGTGTACATAAATGCGTTTTACATGTTTTGCAGTTGTTAGATTGAGCTTCCCACAATTTAGTGTTTTGATTTATTTTGAGGACGCATGTATGTGCGTATCTTGTTAAAAGTTACAAAGAGGGTTTTTTTGCTGGTTTCTTCGGGATCCAACACCCGCGGAAAACATCGCTTGATTGCGCGCTTCCTGCGTGAAATTTACATGAGTAATGGGTGCGCATTGATGTCCATTAAGATAAGGGTCGACCGAATCAATTAAGAAGAGCCTTTAACGTACCCGCCCCAATTCAATTGTGTGTCCTTCCGTTCCGTGCGCCCCAGGAGACGCGCGTACGTAAATCATGCACCGATAAATCGAACCACTAAATCTGACCGACTAATGGTGTACAATGCACCCGTGCGGTGTGGCCTCCTGCTAGTGTTGTGGGTTTTATCGATTTGTGCCGGATTCCGGGCGATACAATAAACAGCGTTAATTAGTCCATTGAGGGCCTCGCTCGCTCGGCGTAGGCTAGAAGTGTTTGGTACATGTTGAATTATTAACGGAAATGGTAATGTGGAGTATTCCGAACCTATGTCAGGACGGAATCGTGTGATTGGAAACCTTTAAGCTGCAATTCACCCTGTCTAGACAGGATGTAAATATAGAGCGTGGAGGATTAATCTAGTTTATTTGAAAGTTTTAATTTCAATCGCCGATCACGCACGCTCGGTACAAAATTCCTCGGAATGTCTGCTGTCAATCATGCACGTCGATCGACACGTTGTACGTGTATAAAATATTTCCCTTCCAAAACAATACAAAAAAACACATTCCACGAGATCCACCACCTGTTAGTGCTGGCCCCGCATCGTCCACCGGTCCCAGCATCAACCTTCCGGCGGGGTCTAATGTTCCACTCACACACACTCGATCGATTCCCGCGTGCGATGAGCCGGGGAACAGGGGGCACTGGCACTGGTGACTCGCGTCGCGTGCAACTAATGGCTAATTAGTATGTAAATATTTATGTTAACCTCGGCGGCCGCTGTTCCGTTCGACCCCCCCGGGTCCCGTCGTCGTGTCCCGTGGGGGGGCTACTATTAGCTACTTTTATTTTGTTTCACCGTGGTGTGGGCATCAGCCGATCGAATTTCCCGATCGAAGAAGATATGGTTCTTCTTGCGCCTCTCAACTCAACCCGGTTGTCTTGCCCCGGGCGAACATGACTTTGTTTACAATTTCCGGTATCGATAGCGAAACGAAACGGCTGATGCCTGCCCTCTGCAGTCCGTCCCGGGAAGCGCCACATCCCGGAGTGCGATCGCGATACATTTGAAATACAATAGAAGCAAACTGTGTATAAACGATCGTCTCTCACCCCCTGTTTCCTCTCCTTGACAGCCAATTCTGAAGTGACTGTTAATGTTTGACTGGGTGTGTTTTGACGATGATTTGAATGGATCTGATTGAAAGCCAATTAGTTCGCCACATGCATTTGATGAGGGTGAGCAGAAAACTCCCACAGTATACTTAGTAATGGTTTCAATATTATTTTGCTTGCGCTCGGTGCAACTGAAGTGCCGACGACCTTCGGAAAAGTTTGCCTTCAACTAATGAGATGCAAACGAAAGATGGGCTACATTTTAATTCCTGTCACTTGAATACATTCGCTAAGAGGTTTTTCCACTTTAATTGTTTAAAGTAAACTAGCACGCCGCACGCTAGTCTTGCATTAGAAGCCATCTTCAGCGGGCGCCGGTTGGGAACGGCTCGCTAGCGACGAGACTTAAAAGACGTCCCTGAAAAACTGACAAAAGCGAGCGCAAGGTTTTTCAATTCTTACCCCAAGCAGTAAACATGTTTTACGATCTGCTCTCGCAACCGTTTGTCAGATTATCGCACCCGTTAACCGTCACCCTGTTAAGTAAGCTCCCGTGGAACCGTTGGCCTACCTTCTGTAGTTTGTTGGCAAAACCCGCGACCTTCTTTGCACAGTCTCGTGCAATACGCCCGACCTTTTCCCGACGACCCCCTTACAAACACACACACATTTGGGCTAATTTGCTAATTACGAAGCAAACTTTAAATTTATTCCACTTTAGACTTTTTCGAAAGCTTTTTTTTCAGCTTTCCCCTCCGATAGTCTGCTGTTTTCTTTCGTTTGAGTTTCAAAACGCGAATTGTGTCCATCTTGTGTGCGCTCCTCAAGGTTTGGCGCGCTTGTTATGTAGGTCAGACCCGGGGAGGGACTTTTGTTTTTTTCTCTTTCGACAAGTTTATGAACATTACTTGTGAAGGATGTGCACAGTACGAGTTTGCCGATTTGCAGGACCAGGGATTACGTTTGTTTACGAACTCTGTAGTTTATTTGGGCAATAAAAACAAACTTGCCCCAGCGCGAAAGCGTATTTGATGCTTCTGGACAATGAAACATGGGTAAAAGAATTTCTTTTATTTATAGAGTTATTTATTGCAAATATTATTTTATAGGAGTATAATTTTTATTCTATTAAATTATTACTGCTTGGTACATATTTTTACAAAATCTTTTCTCGCATTTTGACTCAAAAGGTAGAATTTCTTTCTGTAGAATTAAATTAGTCTGTAGCGAATCTTTATTTCCGTCCATTCTTAGAAACGTTGTTTGCCGATTTTTAGCAACCAATCCTTGACGCTCCCATGCTTTCCTTTGTTTCACCAACATCCCAATTTCCAGTGCTCATTCTCGTTTCCCTTCTCGCTCTTTGCAATCCACATTCCAAAATCCCTACCGTTTTGCGATCGTCCATTGCCGAAACCGTTGTATGATCACATACCGAACAGCAGCAACTGCAGCACCACACTCTTTCCTCTCTACGCGAAAACTGCCCGTACGGGAAATTGTGAACATCCTTCACATCCCAATGCAGGGTATTTTTTTCTTTCTCTCTCGTGTCCGTGTTTTGTCCGTTCATTTCTGTGCGCGTGCGACGAGTGTACACTGTGTGTTTGTATGTGTATTATTTTTGTAAATGTAATTGTTCGTATTGTGTGTGTGTGTTTGTAAATGAATTTTGCGTGACGATTTGCAAGCTCTGCACACTATTCCTTCACACACATGCAAACGCTCCCAGCGTC